>NW_027122642.1:0-12480 GCF_030686945.1 Centruroides vittatus
AGATTCCGCGAAGAAAAAAGTAGTACCTAAATTCGCCGGTAGAGGAGGATTTGGCGCTGTTGTAGCGAAAAAGCTACCAGCACTTCACTGAAGAAAGGGTCATCAGTTGCTTTTTTCCACTTGCATGACCGCCTCGCTCCCTGTTACTTTTTCCTGTGGGGTTACTTAAAGTCCAAGGTCTATCTTGGTAGCGTCCCAAACTTGATGACTTTGAAGGACAACATTTCTCGAACTGTGATGAACATTCCTGCGGACATGTTACGTTCGGCCATAGAGAACACGGTGTTCAGGATGCAATGAGTTGTCCAGCAGGACGGTGATCACATTGAAGAAGGGAGAAGGTTATTTGCTGATTAATTAAACTTTCGTTATTACACTGAAACCGCTGTCTGATTATTCATTCGTGTGTTTGTTAATTGCAGCTGGATTTTATGCAGATTCTTAGCTGTTTTGCTACAACAGCGCCAAATCCACCCCTACCGGAAAATTTGGGTACTACTTTTTTCTTCGCGGAATCTCTTTCCCATGTCGTCCTTAGTCACTCTCCCAAATTTGGCGACAGTCCGGCTGTTAGATTGCTCTACAGATGTCTCTGAGTACCGTCAGTTAAAAAAAAAACACCCTGTATATAAGATCCAACGAAACCAGCATTGTCCGTTAATAACATTAATTAATGTAAAAGGATCTCCACATGGTAGACAATGAGTCCGCATCTCTATGGTTTATACAACCAGTTGTCATGTGCGCCTTGCAGATTTCCAATCTCTCAAGATGTTTGACCGTTTGCCTATTCGTCGTCGTTTTTATAATTGCCGCTTGATCCCATTGGACGTTAACATCCTTCTGTCTTGCGTATGATGCCAGCGCAGTGTTGTCAAGGTTCTTACTGATTGTATATTTGTGCTCTTGAGCCTTTGTTTTAAACTGCGCATCGTTGCACCCACATAAACAAGCTTGGAATTGAAACGTTGGTTGTGTAAAGGCACCGAATATATACCCGTTGTTGAATTCCGATCCTCTTTCTTTTTATCGTTTCTTAAAAGTTTGAAAACAGTGGGATTACGTCGGTATACAATACGAAAATTATCAGACCTGGCAGTACATCTATGTATCTTGTTTAAAAAAATGGGATGTAATTAAGCACTATTCTTTTTATATTTATTCCAAACACATTTTATGTTCTATAGTTAATGTATTTTTTTGTAACTGAGGAAGATCGTTAAAAGCGATTGAATACGTTATTATTTTATTAAATTTTGCTGGATTGATTAAGGTATAGTTTATTTATAAGTAATTTAATTATTAGTGTTAGTAAAGTAGTGAGTAAGTAATTAGTAGCAGTCTAGTAGTTAGCAAAGCGGCAACGCGACAACGTAGACTTTTTCGCAATTATTTAGAAAGTTAATTGAGTATTTGCGGATCCGCAGCGCATTCTCCGGCTGCTGGATCCAGCTGGATTGCTGAATGTGGGATCCAGCAATTGCACATCCCTAGTCGTATTATTGATATTAATATAGATTTTTTTTAAAAATACTATCGCACATTACTGATCGATTTCTTTTTAGAGAAAACTTTTTTGTTATCTAGTACTCTTTCTAGTACCTTTTACAGAAAGGCTTGGAACAACACTGGCTGTGACCTTAGATATGGCGCTCTTGGTGGCGACGACGGGCACTATCCACCGCCAGTTTACTTTAAGTCAAAACACTAAAGTCTATACAACGCGTTTAGAATCTGTTTTTCTCCTGTAAATCTAGACTGTTGTGTTTGCCCCTAGTTTTGAGATTTAGGCAATTAGTTAAGTGATATAAATCTACATTATTTCATCTCGAATTTCTCTCTTTTCTATTTTTCTTTTATTATAAAGGCAGATCAGATTTTAAGCTTGTATGTGTAGTCAGGGCCGGATTTACATAAGGACATTTGGGGCCGGTGCCCAGGGCCCCCACAAAACTATGTTTAAACATAATTTTTTTTTTCCTATTACTGCGACAGCCTAGTGTGGCTTAATCATGAGGGCCACAGGCAAAGAAAACCAAACCCGGGGAAAAACCTATGGAACATCGGAAAATTTCGGGAAAAAATTTTACGTAGGTATTTTTCGATTAAATTAAAATAATTAGTTTTACACAATAAAATATATGTATGTTTACCATAACCTTATTTTAAAATGAAATTTACAACTTCCTAGTTGAAATCTAGTTGAAAGTACAGTATTTTGTGAAAATTTTCTAAATCATCAAATTTGCCTACTCTTAAAGGGGGGCCCCCACCGAATTTGTGCCCAGGGCCCCTGGATTGGTAAATCCGGCCCTGTGTGTAGTACTTAACCCTCAATATACCAATATTTTTATAATGTGCGTTCCAACTCTTGAAAGAGCTTTACTCTCAGCCATGATTGAATAATTATACTGTCCTCAGGTCACTCTGATCCGTATAATACTCAGTACTTTGTTGATTTTTTTCGGATAGTGTTTTTTTCTTTTGCAGAATATAAGTAGTGTTCTTGTGTTTTTATTACAATTATAGTTTATTTGTGAAAATATTTACAATGAAAAACGACATTTTGACTTTTGTCATGTTATGAACCACACTGTTGAACTTAAAATGCTTCAAAGAAGTAATAAGAAACAAATAATTGTAAGAAATAGAAGTGTCTCATTCCCATCAAAAATAGACAAAGGAAACATGCCAGGAAGTGCAAGAGATTGATATGTAGAAACTGCACATTACGTGTACAAATTGTGCAATATATGCATCGTTCTGGATAACAAAAGTAAATTAACATGAACTAACCTTTTGTTCGTCATGCATCAACACGAATGTCTGGAACAAATTTCATTAAATACCTTCCAGTAAGAATTATTAACATCGCTTTCTTTAAAAAAAAAGGAACTTAAAATGTTACCATATTTTAAATCTAGCAGCTTGTGAAAAAATCCAGCAACAAGTTGTGTAACTATTCCGGTCATTGCTAATTTTTTTAAAATAATTTTTTATTTTTTTTAATTATTATCGAATGGCAAAAAGCGCAATTTTGAGGGTAGAGATGAGATTTACAGAAAAAAAAATGTAAATGCTAATAACGAGTAAAATCGTCATTAGGTCCAACCCTACTGGAGATACACACGACCCCCATTATCTCCCAACCTCCTCGAACTTTAACCACCAAAATTTAATAGAATCAATTCCCGTAATACACGAACTCTTCCTGCAAAATTCCTAAAATTTTCGACGAAAAGCACAAGAGTTATTAGGCTTCAAACACGGTGAACAAAATCGTGCAACACACACACTAACATCCATACATGCAGAATCCCCCCCGAATTTCTTCGCATTTCTCGTAATTTCAAGGCCCCAGAGTCCAAAAATGTAAAAATCTCGAAGGATCATTCTTTGACCGATCGCCATACTTCCTCGCTGTCATATGTAACAGCCGAGAAAGTAAAAATACTTTCCCCCTCTCTCGAATGATATATATTTTTATTAAAATGTAAGACTCGCACGAGAAAACCCCCCTTGTTCGTTCCACGTGCAAAACAACGTGTTTTAAGATGACAAAAACGAAGATTTCTCTGTAAAATAATTAACTCTTTGTGGTTACCGTTAAGACAATGACAAGAAATATGTTTAGAAAAAGTGAATGTTTATGAATTTATGTAAATTTAAAACAGGATAAGTAAAAAGTTGCAATGGAGAATGTTGTTGTTAGAACGAATTTACAAATTGTCTGCAATAATTTAATTCATTAATTATACATTAATATAATTGTGAAGAATTTGATTTATAAATTGCAAAAATTTCTGTGAAAATATCAATATACCGATTGACGAAACAATAAACAATAACAATACAAATAATAAGAATGTAATATAACAATCGGGCGTCTTTGTCAATATAACAATCGGTCTTATTTGTTTCACTTCATTTAATGCGGGGAGACGAAATACGTGTCTCTCCGGACTAAATGGGGGCGGAAACCCAAATCCTCCGAGCCTTACCTCCTCGTGGTGCCCCCGGGTAGTACCTATCTGCCGCATTCTCGTGTGATCTGACCGGGACTTATAGGTTAAGAGGATGCCAGTCAGAAAGTGCAGTCGAAATTATCTAAATAACAATAGACAAGTAAATTTAACTCTAAAAAGAAAAAAAAATTACTGTTTAAGTTGTAAGACAAAATTAAGCTGTTACTGTTCAAGTAAGTAGTTTTTGAAATTAGTTAAATACTAACTAAATATTTCTAAATTTTTATTTATTTATTTATTATTATTACTACCCATTCTGGATACACTCCTTGATTAGGAAAACAAAACACTGCGATACAATGAACATGAGATTTCAAACAAAATTATATATTATTATTACTACCCATTCTGGATACATTAGACATGAAACATTCAATCGATACACAAGTTTATTTCTCTTTAAAAATATTTTCACAATAGATAGATAACACGTGTCTTAAATATTTGGCGCTATGATTACATGAAACATTTCACTCGATACACAAGCTTATTTCTCTTTTAAAAATATTCTCATAATAGGTAGATAACATGTATCTTAAATATTTGGCGCTATGATTACATGAGACATTTGACCGATACACAAGCTTATTTCTCTTTTAAAAATATTCTCATAATAGGTAGATAACATGTATCTTAAATATTTGGCGCTATGATTACATGAGACATTTGACCGATACACAAGCTTATTTCTTTTTTTAAAATATTCTCATAATTGGTAGATAACATGTATCTTAAATATTTGGCGCTATGATTACATGAGACATTTGACCGATACACAAGCTTATTTCTCTTTTTAAAATATTCTCATAATAGGTAGATAACATGTATCTTAAATATTTGGCGCTATGATTACATGAGACATTTGACCGATACACAAGCTTATTTCTCTTTTTAAAATATTCTCATAATTGGTAGATAACATGTATCTTAAATATTTGGCGCTATGATTACATGAGACATTTGACCGATACACAAGCTTATTTCTCTTTTTAAAATATTCTCATAATAGGTAGATAACATGTATCTTAAATATTTGGCGCTATGATTACATGAGACATTTGACCGATACACAAGCTTATTTCTTTTTTTAAAATATTCTCATAATAGGTAGATAACATGTATCTTAAATATTTGGCGCTATGATTACATGAGACATTTGACCGATACACAAGCTTATTTCTCTTTTAAAAATATTCTCATAATAGGTAGATAACATGTATCTTAAATATTTGGCGCTATGATTACATGAGACATTTGACCGATACACAAGCTTATTTCTCTTTTAAAAATATTCTCATAATAGGTAGATAACATGTATCTTAAATATTTGGCGCTATGATTACATGAGACATTTGACCGATACACAAGCTTATTTCTTTTTTTAAAATATTCTCATAATTGGTAGATAACATGTATCTTAAATATTTGGCGCTATGATTACATGAGACATTTGACCGATACACAAGCTTATTTCTCTTTTAAAAATATTCTCATAATAGGTAGATAACATGTATCTTAAATATTTGGCGCTATGATTACATGAGACATTTGACCGATACACAAGCTTATTTCTTTTTTAAAATATTCTCATAATTGGTAGATAACATGTATCTTAAATATTTGGCGCTATGATTACATGAGACATTTGACCGATACACAAGCTTATTTCTCTTTTAAAAATATTCTCATAATAGGTAGATAACATGTATCTTAAATATTTGGCGCTATGATTACATGAACATTTGACCGATACACAAGCTTATTTCTTTTTTTAAAATATTCTCATAATTGGTAGATAACATGTATCTTAAATATTTGGCGCTATGATTACATGAGACATTTGACCGATACACAAGCTTATTTCTCTTTTAAAAATATTCTCATAATAGGTAGATAACATGTATCTTAAATATTTGGCGCTATGATTACATGAGACATTTGACCAATACACAAGCTTATTTCTCTTTTAAAAATATTCTCATAATAGGTAGATAACATGTATCTTAAATATTTGGCGCTATGATTACATGAGACATTTGACCGATACACAAGCTTATTTCTTTTTTTAAAATATTCTCATAATAGGTAGATAACATGTATCTTAAATATTTGGCGCTATGATTACATGAGACATTTGACCGATACACAAGCTTATTTCTTTTTTTAAAATATTCTCATAATTGGTAGATAACATGTATCTTAAATATTTGGCGCTATGATTACATGAGACATTTGACCGATACACAAGCTTATTTCTCTTTTAAAAATATTCTCATAATAGGTAGATAACATGTATCTTAAATATTTGGCGCTATGATTACATGAGACATTTGACCGATACACAAGCTTATTTCTCTTTTAAAAATATCAGTCAAACTGTATTTATATGCGCGCTTTTTATGTGCGATTTTATTTGTGCGATTTTTTTAATGCGAATTTTTAATTTGTGCGGTATAGTTGGCGACTAGTCTCGTGCGATTCGTCGTGTCTCACGTTGATTTATTATAGCTAAATAAACTTATTATAGCATAAATGCACTTATTATAGTAATATTATTGCATGAATATGCGAAAAATGAAATAATTTACTTTTTAAGTCAACAAAACACCACCTGGACAAAAATATGTAAAACAGACGATAGACCAGACGATGCAGTCAAGTGCTGACATCTGTTGTCAATAAATTCTATTTCGTACGGTTTTGAGTTATTTTCTATGTGAGACTTTTTTATGCGGTCCCTGTTGACCGCATAAAAAAATTATTTTTTTAATTGTGTTGCGAAAACTATTATTTACAGCCATTCGTGAAGTTTCGTGAGATTTTTTTTAATGCGTTTTTTTTAATGCGGTCCATATCCACCGCATACAAACAGTTTGACTGTATTTCTCATAATAGGTAGATAACATGTATCTTAAATATTTGGCGCTATGATTACATGAGACATTTGACCGATACACAAGCTTATTTCTTTTTTTAAAATATTCTCATAATTGGTAGATAACATGTATCTTAAATATTTGGCGCTATGATTACATGAGACATTTGACCGATACACAAGCTTATTTCTTTTTTAAAATATTCTCATAATAGGTAGATAACATGTATCTTAAATATTTGGCGCTATGATTACATGAAACATTTGACCGATACACAAGCTTATTTCTCTTTTTAAAATATTCTCATAATAGGTAGATAACATGTATCTTAAATATTTGGCGCTATGATTACATGAGACATTTGACCGATACACAAGCTTATTTCTTTTTTTAAAATATTCTCATAATAGGTAGATAACATGTATCTTAAATATTTGGCGCTATGATTACATGAAACATTTGACCGATACACAAGCTTATTTCTCTTTTAAAAATATTTTCATAATAGATAGATAACACGTATCTTAAATATTTGGCGCTATGATTACATGAAACATTTGACCGATACACAAGCTTATTTCTCTTTTAAAAATATTCTCACAATAGATAGATAACATGTATCTTAAATATTTGGCGCTATGATTACATGAAACATTTGACCGATACACAAGCTTATTTCTCTTTTAAAAATATTTTCATAATAGGTAGATAACATGTATCTTAAATATTTGGCGCTATGATTACATGAAACATTTGACCGATACACAAGCTTATTTCTCTTTTAAAAATATTCTCATAATAGGTAGATAACATGTATCTTAAATATTTGGCGCTATGATTACATGAGACATTTGACCGATACACAAGCTTATGTTTTTTTTTTAAAATATTCTCACAATAGATAGATAACACGTATCTTAAATATTTGGCGCTATGATTACATGAAACATTTGATCGATACACAAGTTTATTTCTCTTTAAAAATATTCTCACAATAGATAGATAACACGTGTCTTAAATATTTGGCGCTATGATTACATGAAACATTCAATCGATACACAAGTTTATTTCTCTTTAAAAATATTCTCACAATAGATAGATAACACGTGTCTTAAATATTTGGCGCTATGATTACATGAAACATTCAATCGATACACAAGTTTATTTCTCTTTTAAAAATATTTTCACAATAGATAGATAACACGTGTCTTAAATATTTGGCGCTATGATTACATGAAACATTCAATCGATACACAAGTTTATTTCTCTTTAAAAATATTTTCACAATAGATAGATAACACGTGTCTTAAATATTTGGCGCTATGATTACATGAAACATTCAATGAGTGTATCCATTCTGGATACACTCCTTGATTAGGAAAACAAAACACTGCGATACAATGAACATGAGATTTCAAACAAAATTATATATTATTACAATAATAAATTAAATAAATATTTCTAAATATTTTTCTAAATTTTTCTAAATAAAAACTTGCATTATTCGGAAAATTCACAATTTCCGACTGGCATCCTCTTAACCCATAAGTACCCTGGTCAGTGACGGAAAGCGAGATAGGAATAGGCAAACAAGGCAGGGGGTAGTTTTTCCTCCCTGTCGTGTCTCCACCTTGTCGTGGTGGGGAGGCTTGGTGATCTGTGCTGCAGTGTCTCGATGGGATTTCTTGTCAGAGTATTGTGGCCTGATCCAACTAAGAGAGACACACGCCAATGCTGAGCAGGAAGGCATGGTGCAGAGGTAGCTTTCTGCCTTATCTTTGAGTACGCCTTGTCAAAAAATTCACGTGGCTGGTGACATTTAAAATATGGAGTTTAGAGGAAGTTTCTGTAGTTACTACAAATATACACTGAATTCTATCTGTAACAAATGTATAAACACACCTGTTTTTTTATTTTAGGTTAAAAAGCTATAAGAATTACTTATATCTACAGATTTTAAATATAATTTAATACATTTTAGTAAATTTTTATATTAAAATGATTACTAGTTTAAAAGATATTTCAATTTTTTACTTTCGGACCGTAACAAATTTGTAATACACAGGCTTAAAAATGACTAAAAAGGTATAATAATTTAAGTTGCTCGTATTATTATTAACAACAGAGGACAATAATAGTTTTGAAATCAAATACAGTGGCAATTTAAACAGTGTGCAGTGATATTGTCACGGGATGTCAACAGTATTGTTGTTCGGGATACGCTGTTTGTATTATTATCGTGTGATTCTCATATCCCGTTTCTGTTAGCACAATACCCACGCATTATTGTATGTTCTGTTTATTGTTTGTCAATGTTCAGGATCCACTGTTTGTACTTTACAGCAATTATCTTTGTAATTTTGTTCTCTCTGTTCATTTTCAGCGTTTGTCACCTTGTGTTACAGTTTAATCATTCCTTATCTTAGCCCCACACATGCTCAGGCATGGGCTTCGTTCATCACACTACGGTTCACCGTTAACGCGCGTACCTGCTTGTTCTTGTATGTATTGATTATCACTTATTGTTATACCACTGTAGCACTGTATATCCACTGTATAGCCGCTTCCATTTGCACCCGTGTAACCATTTTCTTGTGTAGTCAAATTTATTTTCTTACTATGTAACATATTGTTTCAAATAAAATCCCGGTGCGGCTGGTGACCTCCCCTTCCCCTTCTCACTTCTCTTTCACATTTTCATCCCCTTTGGCCTCTGCCACAAATAACTTTTCCTTCTGTCTAACACCTTCTCAATCCTTTTCATCCCCTTTAAAGGAAATACCATTGAGTAATGCCTTCTAAACTTTCCACCTGTCTGTGTAGTGATATTGGACCCTAGATTTATATTTATATGTTCTTTTGAATTCATTTCATTGACACTTTAGTGACATAATCTGTGTGCAGTTGAACTGTCCGTATTCATGAACTTTCATATCTGCTAGAAATTCTGCCATTTCTCTCTGGCCGAACCTATCTCCTGTGCTCATCATGGCTTTGCAAAGTTCGTTCACATAAATATAAAAGAACATATAAATATAAATCCAGGATCCAATATTACTATACATCGTTTAAAATCCTTTCAAATTTTCTAACAATGCCTCGTGGTTGCAGTCAAAACAAGAAATTCACGAAATACATTTACTACATGGATCTGGCAAGTCATTAATTAATTACACAATCTATTAGTAAGATTTACAAACAGTATGATCCTTGTCTCCAAATAGTTTTATTCTACAAATTATTTTATGGATGATGTCATTGGTGCACTCAAGATTTGAACTTGGGAGTGCCGAGTTGAATGGATAAAAATTTTTAATGCAAATTCAATAAAATTCCTATCTTATCTGACTTATTATTCGAAGTCACGAAAAAAGGCAGTTACACAGTAATTATTTATATTAGAAGATTGTTTAAACGAATGTAGAAAATCGTCCATTGTTACAAGAGACAAAAGCCGATCAAAAATCGTATTTGACGCGTTAGTCATTTGAAACCGCGACGCATGAAAAAAAAGGAGAAAGATGTCGAAAGACAAAAAGGCCTAATGTAAAATAAAACGCAATAATTGTAATGAGTAATGATTGTAGACGAATGTCCTCCAGTATAGATGGACCTTTGACAAGTCGCTCGTATACGAAATTTAGATCATTAAAATTAGGAAAAAGGGAAAAGTTAATTATGAAAAGAAACATCACATCGAAGCATTAAATTTCAAAAATCTCTCAGATTAGACAACAATGGGGAAAATATGAGCGCAAGTTTCAAAGTTCCATCAATTCTTTCCAACCTGAGTAAACGGAGGGTGTCAAGTAGATTTGTCGAGGTGGTTCTTTCTCGTGACTCGAACAGGGGTCGTTTTTCGCTTGGAAACAAGCGAGGGACCAATCGAGAAGAGAGAAAGGAAGGACGTGGAGCCAATCAACATGAACAATACGAAAAAGAGAGATTGAAGTAATCGCCGAATTGGAAGGACAAGAGACTTTTCCGAGAGGTTTCAAGGGAAACAAGAGGTGTTCCAAGGTGTCCATCGAAAGGTCCGCCGACGCCAACCGACGAGTCGCTGTACCAGCCGCTGCCCCGGGGCCTTCTATCGAGCGACGATAGGAAACACATCGGCACAAAAACGTTCGAACGTTTACCTTTGTAACGATCTGTGCATAGTGTGAGTTGTTTTATATTTAAATAAACGGGTTTCTTTGTGAGACACTTATTGTCTGTGTCATCCTCCCTCACACCCACACGCGAACGACCCTAGACCATCCTGTCGCGGGATTAACGATCCCCCCTAAAGGTCGGCGAACTTACACTTATTATTCGCAAGTAAGATAGAAATAGAACACATGACACAATTTAAATAAAAAAAATGAATTTTAATTAGGAAAATATTTTTGAAAAATTTACTAGTGTTTCTTTTTCCTTTACTTTCGGAGGATGCCAGGGCTCCTTGGCCCACTCCCGGATTCATCACTGGATGTTGTTATAAGATTCCATCGAGTAAACTTGTGCAAAATATTTTTTAACAAATGACTATCATCATCATATTTTGCAGAGTCAAATTTTTTGTTAAGATGAAGTATATATCGTTGTTCACTTAAAAATATTTTTCTGATGCTTAAAGTAATAAAAACACATTTGAGTATTTTTTCATTACAAAGCCATATCTTCAAGAATGTTGACAGAATACAATAAAAGATATCTTTCCTTATCAACACTGTTGAATTTATGCATGCATTTGTAATAAAAAATTAATCAGAATATTTGCAAATACACTAATCTAATCTGATTCAATTTAAGTTTTTCAAAAGATAAACTTCCTTCAAATGTAGTGTTGATATTAGTAATTACAATGATTTTAACAAATGTAATTTTCATTTTTCAAGTTAAGAAATTTATGAAATTATCATTAATTGAAATATTATGTTTCACAGATTTATTATATTCCATTAATATTTTCAAGTACATGTAATGTGGATTTTGATATTAATACAGGAAACAGGAGTATATGATATTAATGTAAAAAGTAGCCTGTTAAGATAAAATATTAGTTTATATATTATTTTAAAATAAGATTGCTTTCTTAAGTTTCTGTCCCAAATTTACTTACATATGAATTAACAGTATTTTTAAAACAGCTTATTAATAATGAAAAGGTTTTGTATAAATATAAAATTATCAAAATTTAGCTGAAGATGGCTTCAAGAAAGAAGAAACATTTTTTGGTTGCCGTAAATTATCAGTGTACTTGTAAGTTTTGATATGTTTGTGGATAAATATAAAAATCCATTGATTTATATATTATTATTCTGGAAGAAACATAAAATGGAAAGCAATGATATATTGCTACTTGATAAAATAGAAAGTTCCCTCTTATATTTAATCCAGATACTAAAAATTATCCAAAAAAATTATAAAAACGATGGAGTCAGACTATTTCACTTCTTACGTAATTGTAAAATACACGAAAAAGTATATTTTTCTTTCTCCTCCGACTTATGGATATCTTATAACTTCAAAAAAAATTATTTAAAACTTTGTATCAACAATGAATAAAAAAGGGTAAAAAGGAGATCAACTTGCAA
>NW_027122645.1:0-4550 GCF_030686945.1 Centruroides vittatus
CCTCCTTACTTCTTTTGTAGCTCTGCCTAGGAGACTCCTCTGTATCCCATTTGCAAGTGTGCAGTTCTTTACTCGAATAGACTTGTTCATGTGGATTTCAGTTTGTTAAACCCTAGTAAATTCCCTCAGCTTTCTAAAAAAGACAGCAGACTTTTGAAGGAGAGTTCATGCTTTTGAAATAATCTCATGCACAACGGGTCTTTCGGGTTAAAGTGCATTTGGCCTACTGCCTCCACTCATATAATAATAACCCTCTGTTTCTGATATGATGTCATCACTGATTTTAAGATATTCATAAACTATATTAATTTTATTCTAAAATAAATTCTAATGTTTTAAAATTATCATCTAAAACAAATTATATAATTATAAAGTTACTAGGGCATTTGCTTTCCTGCTTGCTTCACTCGCTCTCCCACGATCTTCATCCACTTGTTAAAAAATTTTACGACAATTCATCAATTTTTGGAGCTGCCATTTCTATCTTTTTCTCTTTTGTGACAGAAAAATGTCGTCGTCGTGATTTTAAGATTAATTTTAGAAGTTGTTCTGAAAACTTTGAATATTTATTAATAAATGATCTTATAATAGATTTTAAAAATAAATTTAAATCTATATTTCTCACTTGATAGAATAAAATTTGTGTAAGTGACAGAATCTGCCATTTTGTCTACATTGTGCAAATGCTACACGATCTTTTTGTTTGGGCTTTTCCGGCATGCCTGATCGCAATGTCGGAAGACGAGATTATGCACCATTTTGAAAACACAAGTGCAGGTCATCTTTTGACAGATTTTAGCACAATTGTACAGCTTGGTTAGGCGCAAGAGTAATTTATAGACACATCCTTAGTCAGGGAGTGCTTCCAGTTTGCAGTAACATGATAGGATTTTTATTCTTGGAGGGCAGAACATAAAAGACATTAATTTTTAAAATTTCGCAGTCGATTTCAGTAAGACATACAAGCAGAAGTTCAGTGAGAACACATAATTACTTGGCAAACAACCAATTCGTGTCTAAAGAAACTCCCACTAATGGTCGGTACAGGTATGCTCGAGTAAATTATTTCAGGATAGGTGGACTGGCGGGCAAGGAGATTTTAAGTCGAGTTGTCTCCCGCTCTTGCCGCATCCTAGAACCATCCGCAAACCCCACGTGTTGTTGCTAAAAAGGCAGGCTTATTCCAGAGTTTAAAAGATTTTTCTGTAGTTTTCGGCACTTAACAGTGAGTTCATAATTTACGCAGAAACTGTGGAAAATCTGCACTAGTTCCGCTGTTAAATTTAATAACGTTGTTTACGCATAAAATAAAATGTATTTAGTAACAAAAATATACTTACGTATTTTGTGCGAAAGCTTTTATTTTTGCTAAATGAATAATCTGTTGCTCTCCTAATCTGGAAATATTAAACAAACAATAGGTTATAAATAGTAAATTAAATGTTGTAAATATGTTCAATCATCAATAGTTTCAATAAAAATAAAAATTTAACCATTTGGAAAATAATTTAATTTTTATTTATTTTGTTAGACAAGGAAAAACATTTTTGTTACTTAACAACATTGTAAGATTTCATATAAATTAAAAAATTACTTTTATGTCTATCTGAAAATTTATCATAAGGATTCTAATTTCTGCAAATATCTTCCTATTTAAAACAAAATAGGAAGATAAATTAAAAAATAATTCTGTAATCAGAAAGCCCCAAGGGGCCATTCAAGTATTTGTCGGCAAAAATTTGTCCTTTTTTTGATCCCCCTGCTCTCATCACTGGTCATCAAAAATCAAGTACCTCCTCCTCTTCCCCTAATTAGGCTATTGAGTCAAAAGTCGACGACATTCGCATATACACGAGAACTATATTCGGACAGTTGTATCTGTTCATAACACTGTTTTTATTTATTGCGGCAGCTACGAGTCGACAATTACAACCTTCGGTTTACGGACTGACGCATTGGAAAATATAAATTCTTGTCAAAATAAACACCGGAATACAAAAGACGCACGATACATACTATATAATGTAAAAGGAATGTAGTAATAATATTGTAATCATCCCCCCATAAATTTTATGGAGACTGTGGAGAAAAATAATGGGTGCATCTTACTTCATCAAAGCCTTCCCTCCCCCTCATCAGTAATTGTCAGAACAAACAAATCTCCTCTTCGTAAACTACTGATGTAATACTCAAATTCTCCCAAGTAAAAATATATCAATACTAAGCCAAATGATCTCCATAATTAAATATACTTCAAATAAAATGTATCATATGAATATACGGGATGGGCAGAAAGTAAAAAAGCATTGAGAAATCACTATAATTTTTGTAATAATAATACAATCATAAAATCTGTACGTGCATTTACATCAGTCAACAGAATTTTATAATTCCTGCATCAGTGATGTGAGCAGTGACCAAGAGAGACCGACCATTCATCTTTTTGGAAGCGAGTGCAGATTGTCAGGTGCTGCGGGATGCAGAAATCAATGGTCGCCATGCAGAGATGGTGGCGTGTGGCAAAACGATGTCTTGCCACCGTTCCTTCCGTCCAGAAACAATCTAGAATTTTCATCCGAAGCTAATGATTGCAGACTCATGGAGGATTCGCTGTCCATCCATGTCACAATCCTCAGTCGTTTGAGAAAGTTGGTGGATGGCGCTAGTGCCTAAATTAAACTTCTAGGTACAAATCCATATCTCCATTTAATAAAATACATTTAAAATAATTTTCCTCATCTTTGCATTTGAAATATATAAATTTATGATATCCCAATGTCTAGTTACATTCCATCCTTCCTGTACATTACTAATATAAAAGGAATTGTCTGTGTGTGTGAATTCCTTATAACTCCTGCAATTTTTGTCCAACGGAAATGAAATTTTGGTTATATACATTTTGTTCTGACAGAAAGTATAGGCTGCTTATTCTATGAAAATATAGCTATAGAATAAACGTTTCATTGATTTTTGATCGGTGGTTGCACTTGTGGAGATATGCCATATTACTGTATATATTTTAGATATAAGTTTAGTTTTAAGTTTTCTTTCTTCTCCCTTTTTTTTCCTCAAATTTTTGACTAACATTCCTTTCCTGTGGGTGGGGTAACCCTTTCTAAGAACTACATTAGCAATGGGAAGTGAAGGCCCTGAGATTACTATAACGGATAAGAAGGGACATTCTTGGCAAAGGCGGATGTGTGAAAGGTACGTTCCTGCTCGTCATCTAGAAGGACAAAGGGAAACAAAGGTGGCCTGCAAAGGTGAGAAAGGACCATGTTAACGTGAGGAGAGAGAGACGAATGTCCCTTGTATAAAGAGAATCATTGAAGAGATCCAATTAAAGATCATTGGGAAACAGGATTTAGTGGCTCCCCACCAGAAGAGCATTAAGACCAGACAAAAAACCCGGGTATTCTTTATAACCTTCTCTTCTATCATACTAAAACCTTTTTCGTTAACCTTTCTTTCCTCTTTTAGTTTATAATTTAGTGTAAGTATTAGTTGTAAGATTCCGTTCATGAACGGTTTCCTTGATTTGTATTTACTTGACTTCTTGCTCCAATTTTGGATATTTTGTAATGCTCAGAGTTGGAATCCGAAAAGAATCCCGTGTATTACTAATCACGTGAAAAATAAATAATTGTCATTATTTATTCGTGTACTGCCTTTCGTGGTACATTCACGTGACTCTCACACACTTATGTTTCAGTAATGTCAGTGACCTCATTTAGTTCATGCTTGATCACAGAATTTCCCTTGAGTTGCATTTTAAAATATTTTGGCAAATGGCGTATTTTAAACTTACTTTTTTAAATTTAAGAAAAAAAAAAAAAGATAGCCGCATCATGTCGCTTCTACAACAATTAAAAAAAACTTTTTATAGTGACCATTTGATGTCCTATTATCCAATCGAAAGTAGCGAGCCTGCTATTTAAAATATATTATCATGCTTCAATTATTTCTGATGGACAGTATAAGCTATTCAATTTGAAGAAATATTAGTTACTCTTCTTGAATTTCTTGAAATCTCTACTCTTCTCAATTCTTCAACATACTCAATGGGAGAATTTTTAGACATCTGCATGCTACAAAATGCCACCAGAATGCCTTAAAATTGCCACCTTGGTATCCTTTATAAAAGCTTGCAGAGGCTTACTGCATTCTGAATTTCCAGTGTACCTGTTTAAAGGCTTTGAATGCTTTGCATGCCTGTATGATTCAGTTAAAGACATACAGCATGGCTGACGAAAGTTTCAGAAAGACAATACCACTGGGCCGAGGAAAACTGGATGACTATTTTGTTGAATTGCTGTCATCTGGGCCATTCTGACCTGACTGTGAGCTGTTGGGAGCAGTGAATATGTTAGACAGGCTTCAGTACTACCAGGAGAGATGACTGTTCATGAGATAAGCATGAACAGCTGTAACATCTTTGTCCATCATCTACCTGTCTGTGTTGTTACAGAATCCTGTCCCTTCCTGATCATTTGATGGACAACTAGCATAGACAAATTTTCATGCATCCTGCCATTATTGGCTTTGTTTCA